>NC_056732.1:1502410206-1502450206 GCF_019279795.1 Protopterus annectens | reverse complement strand
GCATGAACAGTTCACCCAAGAAACCCCTTCAGTAGAATGTTGAGGTATGCACAATGTCCAAAATTAAACGCTTCCCCAAATGAAACATCTGTAAGTTTTATTGTATTAAACCACCAAAATGAAGCATTCACCCACCTGAGCCCTTCAATATAATGTATGCACAGGCACCAGAATAAAAGATTTCCCCCAAACAACCGTTCAGTAACATTTCCTGGTATGTACAAGCACCAAAATGAAAAATTCATAAACACTGAATGTGCAGGTGGGAAATTGCATCACATTATCTGTTGAAACATGCATCATATTCCTTGTACAGGTGTAATAGAGCCATTACCATATGTTAGGACAAAGACCAGAGTAATTACGTCAAAGTAGTACAGCAGTTATATCTTACTGAGAATTTACCATGGAACACAGTGAAGACAATCAAACAGTGGAGAAGCTATGGGACAGCATTGATGTTGCAATGAAAAGGACGGCTCAGAGGGACATAATAAAGCAGCTAGGAATCACAAACCGGCAGGAAAATACCTCATTCACATAATTTTGTCACGCAGATTTCAGGAATTCCTCATTTACATCATACTATTATTTCACTTGCCTAAGATTTTGTAAGCTGAGTAAGCAGCTTGTGCCTAAGTGCACCTTGCTCTATGAATTATGCCGAAGCTGTGGTTATGTGCAGCTGGAGCAAATTCCCTCCATGCCTTGGAGCAATGACTATAAATACTGTCCGTTAACAGCAAAGGGTCTTAAATCTCAGCAGGGCATATCTCAGGTTTTTAGTTTTTAATTCAAACTTTATACTCCCTTTTTCATATAGATCTAGTGAAAGGTATGTATCCAGCCATTTCTGCCATTTCCTTTCCATCCTTTAATGTTCAGTGTCTAAATCTTTTCTCTGATCAACATCAGTCTTTTCAAAAGCAAAAATGCATACTTCCTCCACTTTTACATCTCTCAGTATGCCTAAATAATTTTTTGCAATTATTTTTAATTTGAATGGCATGCATATGATCTCTTACACTTGCGGTTAACTTCCTTTCATTCTTTCCAAAATAGAATGCTGCACAAGCATTTCACCTAGCAGTATACAGAATGCCCTCAGTAGTACAAAGTTAATGTCTATTTGCTCCAAGATTTCTTTCTAGACATCCAATTACAAAATAAAAACTACTGACTAAACTAACGATGTGCACATCTTCTACAGGAAAGTGTTTCTTTACATTTAAGCCCTATCTAAACCTTATTATTTCCAAACAGTGTTTTATTTTAGTCCCGTTCATGTTTTGAAAACATAGTTTAATTACTGGACTACATTTTTTCTGTCTCATTATAACCTCAACAATTACCCCTTCCACCAGGTATTCTGGGTAATCTTTCTTCATAGACTTTCACATGTATTCCTTTACTGTCAATTTTGCAACATACTTAAAATCGCAGTTTCTCAATTTACACACAGAAAAAAATCAACTACCCTATGTGCATGGCGGCAGTAATGAAAACACAACAGCGACAACAAAACTATACAATCTAGAAATAAGTTATTTGAAAAATACCCTACCTCCATCAAAAGCAAAATACTTCAGCACATTGCCTCTTTTTTTAATTACATTGCAACATCTGCACAAGTTCATAACTTCTTTCTCGAGCACATGGTCGCATTAAACATTTAAACTGCTGCACATAACATACGCATAAACAACGCATTACAGAACAGGCAGGGTGTTTGCCACTTTTATACAGCATACATATCACAAACTACACTCACAAGATCATTATATTACCCACCATCATGGAAGCCATAAGCATTTTAAAACCTAGCCATGACGAGACATTTTTTATTAAATCTGAGCCCGCTATTTCATCCACAATTCTCAACAGAATATGCCTGTCAAATAGGGATTGCAGGTACTAAAGGCATAAGTTTGTATTTCAGACTTAACGCACAACGCTTTCTTTTATCACTTACCTACCTCTACTGGCATTTAAAATTCATAGGAGGTCTTGAAAATGTTTACATTTCATAGCAAAGTGTACAGACACTGAACTTGGTTAAATGCTTTGTTCTAAATGGACTCCACTTTTCTAAAGACAGTCAAGTCAGCAAGTCCACAATCTGTACCTATTGGCAAAAATCATAAAAGTAGCATTTTACTTGCAGCCCTGATGGCAACACAAGCTTCGTAACTTAATGTACTTGTTCAACTTCACTTGTCATAGTAAAACACTGCTGCCATATCTAAGTTCAGAAGCTATCAGTAACCTCAGGCTGACATTTTATATTTCAGCATGCCACCACTTAGACCTAATGCAAATACAATCCTGGAACTCCGTGCACTACTGGCACTAGTTATAACAGCAGGACAATCCTTAAAAAAAAAGGACCACAGCACATCAGTTATGCAAGTCCAAAACAGACGACACAGCCTCTTCTAGGCCAGTCACCGGTTCGCCAGTTCTCAGTGAGGTGCTTTCGCAGCCCCTGACACCTGCTACCTCAGAGCCACAGGCAGTAACTGACAGCCACGTGGAGGCACCGAGGCCTGTGGAAACTCAAGGTATTGGGCCTACGTAAACTATGCCCTCAGATGGGTCAGGAGCCGCTAAGCAGGCATCTGCTTCTGAGAGTGTTTTCAGACCTTCACAGCTTACAATTAAGTCCACTACAGCAGCAAAGGTAAAGTAAAAAACATCATTAAAGACCAGGAAACAAGTACAGCATTCTCCAGAACAATCATCCATGCCAAAGAAACAGATGCTTAAAATGGCCGAAGACCTAATTACTTTAATCAGGGGTTCCCACCCCCCTCCTTACAAAAGGCCTAGGCAAGACACTGATTATGATTCCTCTGACCAGGTTTCTATTTCCTTTGATTCCTCTTCTGATTAGGGATATTTTCTCCCTCCTTATGAGGACTCTGATGCAGAAGAGTCCATACCTTCAGCCTCCGCATGAGGATTATTCTTTTGGGGAAACCCTGCACACCATGAGGGAGAATTTCCATTGGGAGAGCCAGGATTATTCAGAATCCAAGAAAAGGCTCAGAGACTTCCTTTTATTGCCTCAGCACAGGCCCCTGGCTATCCCCCCCTGTGCTTGATATTGTTGATTGTTTTTTCTGAATCCAGTCTGTCTCCTGATTCTCTACCCTGCACCAGTCAAGCCAGACAGGTACTACAGGGTCCCTGACTCTCATACATTTCTTTACAAAAACCCTGCTGCAGACCCAGAAACAATTTCTCAGGGTCCAAAAGGGGTTAAGGCTTCCACTGCTAAAAATCCTGTCCCCTCTGATAGGGATTCCAGAGCTCTGGACAGATGGGGGAAAAAGTTTACACTTCTGCTACTTTAGCTGTAAGAGCTTTAAACTGCCAATTTCACATGCTTAAATATCAACAGTACTTCATGTCATTGTTAAAACAGAAAATGGCTTCAAATTCCTGACAGTAAGGAAATGCAGTATTTATTGCATGCAGTTGAACAAGCATACTATGCAATGTGGTTTTGATTCATTAGAGGCTTCTTGTAGAGCCGCAGTTACAGGCTCTGTTATTCGAAGGCATGCTTGGTTGAAAGAACAAAGTTTACCTGACCATGTTAAAGTAAAATTATTGGATGCTCCATTACAGCATGATACATGGTTTGGTGTTGAGGCAGAAGGGTGTTAAAGAAAATGGAGGATAAAGCAAAGTCAATGCAGACAGTGAAAGATTTCTTACAGGTTCAACCACCTAGATTTAGCAGAAACTGGCCTTCAAAAAATTGGTCCTTTCCAGTATTAGACAGGCCACAAAGAGGCAGATACAGACGCCCAAGAGGCAGATCTCAGCCCCAAGGCTCTTACAGACCTAAACAATGGAGTACTTCATCCCCCAAAGGAGGGGAAGACAAATCACAACCTGTTAGGAAACAGTCCCAATGACTTCCCTCTGCAAATGCCAAGCACTTACCTTTTGACAGCACCCCTAGGGGGAAAGCTAGCACTTTTCTCAAAAAAATTGGCACATGATCCCCCATGACCAATGGGTGCTGAATATTGTTTCTCAGGGTTACAGGTTCCACTTCAACACGCTTCCAAAACCAAAAGGTATGCCAGACCTGCCACAAAACCAATGGGCAGAGGTACAAAAACTGATTACTGCTCTTATGAACATGGGAGCTACTCAAAAAGTTCCACAACAAGAACAGGGACAAGGATTTTACTCAAGACTTTTCTTAGTACCCAGAAAGGACAAAGCCTGGAGACCATTACTGGACCTGTCAATCCTAAATACTTTCCTGGATGTTCCAAAATTCAAAATGTTAACACTACAGCAATTTCTGCCCATGCTGGGCAAGAAGGCTTGGCTAGTTACTTTGGACCTCAAGGAGGCATACCTGCATGTCCCAATCAGACAATCTTGCAGAAGATACTTCAGATTCATAGCAGGCTCAATGCATTACCAATTCTCTGCACTGCCCTTTGGCTTATCTACTCGGCCCAGGGTCTTCACAACATGCCTGGCACCAGTAATTCCATTTTGCAGACAAAAAGGAATTCAAATATATCCCTACTTGGACGACTGCCTTATTCAAGCAGAGAGCAAGGACATTCTTTTAAAGCATCTGGCGTTTGTAAAAGTTTGCTAATTTGCCTAGGGTACACAGTAAATGAAACGAAATCAAAACTAGTGCCCTCTCAAGAGATAATATTCCTGGGTGCAAGCTTAAGTACAACTGCCCATATGGCTTATCTCACGCCGGACAAACAAAGGCAACTGACTCATTACTTTCAAATGATGGCAACAAAAACCCAGCTCCCTGCAAGAAAAATTATGCAGGCCCTGGGCTTCATGGCATCCTGCATTCTACTAATTCCATATGCAAAACTGCATATGAGGAAACTGCAATGGTATCTAAAAAGTGTTTGGACTCAGCATTGCCACAGCCTGTAGACAATCATAACTTTAATTCCCTGCCTACAACAGGAGTTTCGATGGTGGTCCCAGGCCTGTCACCACAAGGGACAGCCTTTCACCTTACCCACAGCCAGGCAGAAAATAAGGGATGCATCGGATTATGCATGGGGGCACATATGGCAGGAAAATATATTCAGGGCACGTGGCCCAAGAGCAAATGCATCTTCACATCAATCAAAAAGAGATGCTAGCTGCACAGAATGCCCTGGCAGCTTTCAAGGACCTAATACATCCAGGACAACTATTAATAAAGACGGACAATACCACAGTTATGTGGTACATAAACAAGCAAGGGGGCACACATTCCTACCCCCTATGCAGACAAGCCATGACTTTGCGGAACACAGCACTGACCTACCAAGTACATCTGCAGGCAGAATTCCTGCCAGGAACAAAAAATACACTTGCAGAAGAACTAAGCAGGAATCTCATGGATCCTCACGAATGGAAGCTAAATCCACAAGTGTTCAACATGATAACCAAGAAATGGGGACGCCCAAACATGGATCTTTTGTCTCCCCTCACAATTACCAAATACAGAAATTTTGCACAAGAACTTATCACTCTCAAGCATGGAAAGTGGATGCTCTATCATTCAGCTGGAAAGGCCTGACAGTCTATGCCTTCTCTCCAATGCCTCTTCTCACCAAGGTGCTACTAAAAGTCAGACAAGAAAGGCCAAAAAATATCCTGATTGCACTAGACTGGCCACTCCAGCACTGGTACCCACTCCTAATGAGTTTGTCTCAAGGCCCAGCTTGGCCCAGCTTGGCTTCTACCTCAAATTCCTCTTCTTCTGACACAACAAAACAATCAGATTCTGCACAGTCAACTCAGAACCTTAAACCTGGCAGCATGGCAGATAATGTAGCCACTCAGACTGCACCTCTCTCTAAAGCTGTTATGGATGTCATTTTAGAAGCCAGGAGGCCCAGCACTAGGAAATCTTGTGCAGAAAAATGGAAGAGATTCTGTGCTTGGAACCAGGCACAAGGGCTCGAACCACTTGTCCCTAATATACCTCAGATTTTACAATACCTAACTGAGATGCTGGACAAGGGCTTATATTTCTCATCAATTAAAATCCATGCCTCTGCCATTTCAGCTCACTACAATACGGAACCTCCAATTTTTTCACATCCGCTACTACGACAGTACCTCAGAGGGGCAAAAAACATAAGACCCCCAAGGAGAGCACCAGTACCTACCTGGGACCTCAATTTTGTTTTAGAATAACTCACACTGCCTCCTTTTGAACCAGCCAGCACAGCTGATCTAAAATTTGTGTCATGGAAAACTGCTCTGCTCCTAGCAATAATTTCAGCAAGAAGAGTCTCAGAGTTACAGGCATTAATGGCTGTGGAGCCTTTCCTCATTTTTCATCAGGACAGGGTTTCTCTTAGGACAAACCCAACATTCATGCCAAAAGTGGTCTCCAATGTGGCCTTAAACCAAACCATTCATTTACTTACTTTTTACCCAAATCCCCAGAATAAAGGGGAGAGACTACTGCACGCTTTGGATATACACAGACAGCTACAATTCTGCTTGGACAAAACAAAATCTTTCAGAAAAACTGAGCAACTGTTTGTAGCATATGCTGCAGGATCACAAGGAAAGCCTATTACTAAGCAGACAATCTTGAAATGGATAGGACACTGCATCCACTTCTGTTATGCACAACATGGCAAATCAGTGCCTAAGGGCATTAGGCCTCATTCTACCAGAGCAGCAGCCACTTCAGCAGCTTTCCTCAGAGGGGTACCAACCAAAGACATTTTAGAAGCTGCAACCTGGAGCTCAGGGCACACTTTCACCAAGCACTACCACTTACCTCTCTCCTCTAAATCCAGAGCATGCTTTGCCACTGCACTTCTGCAGGGCTTGGTAGCCTCTCCAAATCCAATTTAGACCCAGCCACCCAACCTCAGCTTTGGGATTCTACCCAAGTGTAATGACTGCAACAGTGAAACAGAACATAGTACAGTTGTGTACCTACCATAAATGTAGATGTTCGAATGTATTCACTGTTGCAGTCCAGGTTACCCACCCACCATCCCCCTTTTTTCATTGCTGGGACTTTCTGTACTTCTCATCTTTATACTACCTATGTGGAGTATTTGCTTGTAGATGAAGGAAATGTTTATAGTAATGTATGCATGTTTTGGCATAATTTTATCTTTCCAGGCTTCCTATCTGGGGCAGCTGACATCTGGGGCAAGAAAAACTGAAGAAAATGGCATTGGTTGCAACTTTTATACCCCTGGAGCACTGACGTCAGGGAAGGGGCGACAGCAACCGGTGCCGGACCAAGACTTTGGAACTCGGGCCGCCTGCCAGCAGGATAACCCAAGTGTAATGACTGCAACAGTGAATACACTCTAACATCTACATTTATGGTAGGTACCCAACTGTACTTTCCCTTTCTTTTAAGCATCAGGGCTATTCCATCTGTCCCAGAAGAAGAATCAAGACTTTTTCTGTTACCCAGAAAAGACCATTCCTGGCGTCCTGTTTTGGACCTGTCTGTCCTAAACACATTTTTGGTAATCCCAAAATTCAAGATGCTAACTTCATCAGCTGCTTCCTATGCTAGGCAAAGATGCCTGGTTGGCAACACTGGATTTAAAGGAAGACTACCTGCACATCCCAATAAGGGAGTCTTGCAGAAGATACCCACGCTTCAAAGCAGGCTGCATGCACTATCAGTTTTCTGCACTGCTCTTTGGCTTATCTAGTGCGCCCAGGGTATTCACAAAGTGCCTAGCTCCAGTCATTGCTTTTTGCAGGCAAAGAAATATTCAAATATACCCATACCTGGACGACTCTCTAATTCAGGCAGAAAGCCAGGATGTACTATTGAATCATCTGGCATTTGTAAAGAAACTGCTAACTTCTCTGGGGTACACCATAAACGAAAAGAAATCACATCTTATACCCTGCTAGCAAATTGTATTCCTGAGAGCAAGCTTGAATACAACTTCCCAGGTGGCCTACCTCACGCCAGAGAAACAAGTTAATTTGACAGACTACTTCAAACTACTGGCCACAAAGACCCAGCTATCTGCAAGGAAAATACTGCAAGCCCTGGTGTTCATGGCCTCCTGCATTCTACTAATTCCATATGCAAGACTGCATATGAGGAAACTACAATGGTATCTAAAAAGCCTATGGTGTCGACATTCTCATGATCTAGAATCCATGATTCCTACCATACCTTGTCTACAGCTAGAGTTCATTTTGTGGGCAGAGGCCTCCCACCAAAACACGGGACTGCCATTCACTCTACCCCCTGCTGCCCAAACCCTAACAGACGCATCAGACTATGCATGGGGGGCCCACTTGGCAGGGAAGTGCATTCAGGGCAGATGGAATCCAAGTCAAATGCACCTGCATATCAATCAAAAAGAAATGTTAGCTGTACAGAATGCTCTGACAACCTTCAAGGACCACATTCTTCCAGGACAAGACGGACACCACTATTATGTGGTACATAAAGAGGCAGGGAGGAACCCACTCATACCATCTCTGCAGACTAGCCATGGTTCTGTGGAACACAGCCTTGAGCTACCAAGTGCACATTCAGGCTCAATTCCTGTCAGGGAAGCTAAATACACTGACAGACGAACTAAGCAGAAATCTCATGGAACCACATGAGTAGAAACTGGAACCAAAGATATCAAACATGTTGAGAAGCAAATGGCGGAGTCCAGAGATAGACAGGTTTGCCTCCCTGCAGAACTACCAATTGGACAAATTCTGCACAAGGCCTCACCAGAAACTAGCTTGGAAAGTGGATGCCCTGTCCTTCCCCTGGAAAAACCTATCAGTTTATGCCTTTCCCCCTCTGCCTGTCCAAGGTACTACTGAAGATCAAACAGGGCAAACCAAGGGCAATACTGATTGCACCAGACTGGCCACGCCAGCACTGGTACCCCCTCTTGCACAGTATGTCACTGCTGGCACCATGGCACCTGCCTCAGATCCCTACCCTGCTGTCCCAGCAGGAGGGCCAGATTCTGCACCCAGTTTCAAACCTTGAACCTGGCAGCCTGGCTAATTACTTGATCTCTCCGTTACCATCTCTCAGTAAACAAGTGATGGGAGTAATTCTGGAGGCAAGAAGGCCTAGTACTAGAAAATTCCATGCTGAAAAATGGAAAATATTCTGTTCCTTGAGCCAAACTCGGGGGTGGGCACAGCAGTGCCCTGTTTACCTCAGATTCTTCAATACTTAACTGAGATGCTTCACAAGGGTCTTTCCTTTTCCTCCATCAAAATTCATGCCTCAGCCATTTCAGCTCATTACAATACAGAGCCACCCCTCTTCTCTCATCCACTGTTGAAGCAGTTCCTCAGAGGGGCCAAAAACTTAAGACCACCCAGGAGAGCCGCTACTCCAACCTGGGACCTCAACTTTGTATTGGAAAAACTCACTCTACCTCCCTTTGAGCCAGCTGCAAATGCAGAGTTGAAATTTCTTTCTTGGAAAACAGCCTTCCTTTTAGCCATCACTTCAGCAAGAAGAGTGTCTGAATTACAGGCCCTCATGGCAGTGGAGCCTTTCATCATCTTTCATGCAGACAGGGTGTCGGTCAGGACCAATCCCTCCTTCATGCCCAAGGTGGTATCCAGTGTGGCCCTTAATCAGTTCCATTCATTTGCCAACCTTCTTTTCTAATCCACAGAACAAGTGGGAACGAATACTGCACTCATTGGACATGCACAGACCACTTAGATTTTACGTGGCAGGACTAAACCTCTCAGGAAATCTGAAGAGCTGCCGGTTGCATTTACTGCAGGGGCAGAGGGGAAGGCCATTTCAAAGCAAACCATTTCTAAGTGGATAGGCCACTGCATTCATTTCTGCTGTAAGCACCATGGAAAACCTACCCCACAGGGAATTGGACCACCTTCAGCCAGGGCTGCATCTACCTCTACAGCCTTTCTCAGAGGTATTCCTACCAGGGACATCTTAGAACCTGCTACCTGGAGTTCTGTACATACCTTCACCAAGCATTACCATTTGCCAATTTTTTCTAAATCCAGAGCTGGTTTTGCCGCTTCAGTCTTGCAGGGCCTTATAGCTGGTCCTAATGCTATCTGATTACCTTCTCCCATCCTTAGCTTTGGGAATCTACCCAAATGTAATGACTGCAACAGTGAAACATGAAGAACATAGTACAGATGGGTACACTTACCTTAAATGTAGATGTTCGAGTGTATTCCACTGTTGCAGTCCTGGTTACCCTCCCTCCAGCCCCCTGACTTCTATTGACTATGTCTCTATTCTGCTTTACTTTGCTTAAAGCTTTTTGGTGTGTTTGCTTTTTTGTTGGAGATGTAACCTTGTATATAATTGCTTCCCATTATGGGGGCACCTGAAATTTGGAGCAAGAAAAACTGATGTAATGGCGTCGGCTGCATGCTTTTTATACCCCTGACTACCGGATGTCATGGAAGATGAGACAGCAGCTGACACAGGATCCAAGACTTTGATAATCAGGCCAACTGAGGGCTACTGCAAGCAAATAACCCAAATGGGATGACTGTAACAGTGAATACACTCGAACATCTACATTTATGGTAAGTGTACACAACTGTACTTTCCATATGCTGAAATTTCAGCAACATACCTTGGAACTCCTTAAACAAAAAATGTCTTCCTTTCCTGCTTGGGCAGAATCTAAAGATTTACAAAAGTTAATACATTTTGCAAGTCAAGTAACTAAACACACCTTGCACTGTGGTTTTGATGCCCTAGAAGCTTTTTGCAGGACAGCAGTCACTGGATATCTCATTAGAAGGCATGCGTGGCTTAAGGAGCAGCCCCTGCCAGATCATGTCAAATCTAAATTGTTGGATGCCCCCTTGCACAAATTTATTTGGCACTAAAGCAGAAAAAGGTCTTAAAAAGATGGCAGAAAAAGAAAAATCTGTGCAAACAGTTAAGGATTTTTTGCAGGTCCACTCACCTAGGTTCAGCAGGCTTTGCCCCTCCAAACACTGGTCTTTTCCTGCTCCCAGTAAATCGGCCCAGCCTGGTCTCCATGGAAGCAGACCCCCCCCCCCCACCCCCCAGACAGCAGCCCCAGGGAATGCAAAGATCTAAGCAGTGGACTTACCTTCACTTCAAAACCAGGGAGTTCTAAGCCACCCCTTTATGGTAAAAACTAACAATGACTCATCTCCTCCACCCCCTCCCTCTGGCCACCTTCATTTACCACTAGGAGGGAAGCTCTCCTTTCACTCAAGCACCTGGGCCACCATTACCAAGGACCACTGGGTCCTGAACATTGTGTCTCAGGGATACAAATTTTCCTTCCACACCCTTCCAACACCAAAAGGGTTCCCAGATCTACTACCAAATCAGTGGGCAGAGGCTCAAAAGCAAATCCTTTCCCTGCTCTCTATGAGGGCAGTAGAGCATGTTTGTGCAGAACAGATAGTCCAAGGTTTCTACTCCAGACTTTTTCTGGTGCCCAGAAAAGAGGGCACCTGGCGCCCCATCCTCGATATATCCATTCTCAACACTTTCCTGGTGATCCCAAAATTCAAAATGCTCACCCTCCAGCATCTGCTACCCATGTTCACCAAGAACACTTGGTTAGCCACCCTAGATCTAAAAGAGCCCCATCTCAGCATTCCTATCGGGGAATCATGCAGGAAATATCTCCGCTTCAGGGCATGATCTCAACACTTTCAGTTCTCTGCACTTCCCTTTGGCTTATCTACTGCTCCCAGAGTGTTCACAAAATGTCTGGCTCCAGCCATTGCCTTTTGCAGACAAAGAAATATTCAGATTTACCCATACTTGGACGACTGCCTTATTCAGGCAGACAGCTAGATGAAGATATTCAAGCACTTGGTCATTGGAAAAGACCCTACTACCCTCTAGGGTGCACTGTCAATGAAAAATCCAAACAGCTACCCACTCTGAGGATAATCTTCCTGGGAGCAAATCTGGACACAGCTTCCCAGATGGCATGTCTTACTCTAGACGACTTTTCCTGACAGCCTACATGTCCTTCAAGGATGCATCTGCAGTCCTTACAAATGGGTTGTCCTCTCGTCAGGCAGCCCTTCGGTCGGCCGGATTCCAAAGTCCTGGTCCGGCTTCGGCTGGTGTCGCACTTCACCCGACGTCATCGCTGCAGTTTTTCGGGTATAAAGGCATCAGCCGACGCTATCTTCCTCAGTCTTTCTTGCCGCGTGGCGCCCGAAGCAGAAGCTGTTCGCAAGTGCCGGTCGGTCAGATCTAGAGATTACTACTACCGAATACTACTTCGAAGACTTCTAAAAAGCTAAGTACCCCGTTGGGGACTCTTTCTTGCCTCAGCCGATGTCAGAGAAAGTGAATAACTGTTTATCTTGTGGGAAACAAATACCTCATAAAGATTTCCACTCCTACTGTATACATTGCTTAGGCCCAGACCACGACGTAGCAGCTTGTCTAGCCTGTGCTTCTTTTAATCGACGGACGCTTAGACGTCGGTCGGAGTTTGCTGAACAGATTTTCGGCTCTGATTTTGCCTATATTATGCCGTCGGATCCTCCGACAACGCAAATTTCCAAAAAACAAAAAGAAAAGAGGTTTCGGCCGAAACCGCGTTTAAGCAAACCGCGAGTGTCTCGGTTTCGGCCGAAACCGAGCAAGCGGTTCTTTCTTCAGCCGAAACCATGCCTTCTACCGAGGCCTCCTCTAACCTGGTAGAATCGGCATCTGAAATCCAACCTTCGGTTGCGGTTTCTCAGGAATTATCAGACACTATTCCCCTGGATATTTCAACCCCTGCACGTGGAGCTGCTAGGCCTCCTGCAGCCATGTCTATTAAGGCCTTTGCCAGGGCTAAAGCAGCCAAAGCTTCAAAAACTGTGCCTGCCAAACCCCCCTCACACAGGCCCAGCACTAGCTCTCATATGCTTTCTTTGGCTGAGGATCTAATTTCTTTAATTCGTGGATCCCAGCCTCATCCAGACAGGTCCTCTCTCCCACCTCCAGAAAAGAGGCCTAGAGCAGAGCCCCCTGAACCAGTATCCACTGATGATTCCTCTGATGACTCAGAACATACAGACCCTCCTGAGGCTTCTTATTCTCCTTACGAAGACTCTGATGGGGAAGAGTCCATCCCTTCAGCCTCTCCACCTGAGGAATTTTCCTTTGGGGAAACCTTGCATGCTATGAAGGAACAATTTCAGTGGCAGGGCCAAGATTTCTGACTCCAGGAAAAGGCTTAGAACCTTTCTACATTTGCCACAACATAGGCCTTTAGCTATACCTCCAGTTCTCTCTGTTGTAGATGATGCATTTAATGATGCTTGCACTGCTCCTGATTCATTACCTCCGGCTCCTGCTAAGCCCGATAGGTTCTACAGGGTCCCGGACACTCATCACCATTTATACAAGGCTCCTTTTGCAGATCCAGAGACTATCTCCCAGGGCCCTAAAGCTGTAGCAGCTACTTCTACTAAAAACCCCCTCCCGTCTGAAAGGGAATCCAGGTCCTTAGAGAGATGGGGTAAAAAAGTTTACACCTCTGCTACTTTGTCAGCTAGGGCTTTGAATTGCCAATTTCATATGATTCAATATCAAGAGTTTATGCTTGACCAGTTAACTAAAAAGCTGTCCTCTGAAGAATCTTTAGATAAAAAATATGTTCAGGAAATGGTACATAACATACAGCAAGTTAGTAACCATTCTTTAAAATGTGGCTATGATGCACTGGAGGCTTCCTTTAGATCAGCCATGACTGGCACAGTTATCAGGAGACATGCATGGTTGAAAGAACAGGCATTACCAGACCATGTCAAATCAAAGCTTTTGGATGCACCCATGGACAAGGTCAATTTATTTGGTTCCCCTGCTCAGCAGGTACTAAAAAAGATGGAAGAGAAGGCGAAATCTGTACAAACAGTGAAAGATTTCTTACAGGTTCAACCTCCAAGGTTTAGCAGGAACTGGCCCTCCAAGAATTGGTCCTTTCTGGGCACCTCTAAGACTCAGAGAGGCAGGAATAGGCGTTCTAGAGGCAGACACCAATCCAGGGGTGCCTACAGGGGACGTCAGTGGCAAGGTAACAACCAGCGAGGCACGGACCCAGCCACCACCACTACAACAACTCAATCACAGTGACTTGACAGTGGCACCGCCTACCAGGGAACAACTAGAAGCACCCTTAGGCGGAAAGTTAACCTTATTTTCAAAAAACTGGCATTGCATCACAAGGGAAAAATGGATTTTGCAAACTATAGACCAAGGTTACAGGTTCCATTTCCATACTCTACCAGGGAAGAGAGGAATGCCAAACCTACCACCCACTCAAAGGACAGAAGCTCTAAAGCAAATATCTCAGCTATTAAGAATGAGAGCTGTGGAAAAGGTACCATCTATGGAGCAAGGAAAGGGATTTTATTCCAGACTCTTCCTGGTACCAAGAAAAGAAAACAAATGGAGACCCATTCTAGACCTGTCCGCTTTAAACACATTCCTCATTGTTCCAAAATTCAAAATGCTGACCCTACAGCAGCTTCTTCCCATGCTGGGCAAGGAGTCTTGGCTGGTAACGCTAGATCTCAAGGAGGCATACCTGCACGTCCCCATACGACCAATTTGCAGAAGATACCTCAGATTTCTTGCAGGATCAGAGCATTATCAATTTTCAGCATTGCCCTTTGGCTTATCTACTGCCCAGAGTGTTCACGAAATGCCTGGCATCAGTAATTGCTCATTGCAGACTTCAGGGGATCCAAATTTATCCTTACCTGGACGACTGCCTGATACAAGCGGACAACAAAAGCAAGCTAACAGAAGACTTACAAAGAGTCATTTACCTGCTGCAAGCCTTGGGATATACAGTCAATATAAAAAAGTCAAGGCTGATTCCATCCCAAAGAATAACCTTTCTGGGTGCAGAGCTGGACACATCAAAACAAATGGCATTCCTAACTGCAGAAAAGAAAGAGCAACTACCCCTCTACTTCTTGGCATTAACAAAGCAGAACCATCTAACTGCAAGAAAAGTGCTGCAAGCTCTAGGCTTCATGGCATCCTGCATAATTCTGGTTCCTCATGCCAGACTGCATGAGAAAGCTACAGTGGTACCTAAAGAATTTGTGGTCCCAACACAAGCACAGCCTAGAAACCAAAATTCCAATAATCCCATGCCTGAAACAAGAGTTCCTATGGTGGACTCAGGCCTGTCAATCAAACACAGGATTGCCCTTCTGCAACAGCCAACCAAGCCAAACCATCACGACAGATGCCTCAGACCTCGGTTGGGGGGCACACATGCTGGACAAGTGCATACAAGGCTTATGGACTCAAGACCAGCTGCGCCTACACATAAATCTAAAGGAAATGCTGGCAGTAAAATTGGCAATCCAGTCATTCAGACCATTGCTCCAATAAGGTCAGTTGATGATAAGGACAGACAACACCACAGTTATGTGGTACATCAACAAACAGGGAGGCACACATTCATACCCTCTATGCCGGCTGGCACTGGACCTATGGAATGTGGCCCTGAGCTACAACATTCAGTTACAAGCAATTTTTGTACCGGGAAAAGAAAACATTCTAGCAGACATATTAAGCAGAACTACGACAGATGCCCACGAATGGATGCTTCATCCGGACATCTTCAAAGCCATCACAAAAGAATGGGGATTACCACAAATAGACTTGTTTGCATCCCCACTCAATCACCAGCTAAAGAAATTCTGCACAAGGACGTACCACCCACTTGCTTGGAAGGTGGACTCCCTATCTTTCAGTTGGAAAAACCTGACAGCATACGCATTTCCACCACTTCCTTTGATGCACAAGGTGCTTCTGAAGATCAAAGAGGACCGTCCAAGGAACATTCTGATAGTTCCAGACTGGCCAAGACAACATTGGTACCCATTGCTGAGGAGCATGTCTCGGGAACAAATATGGACACTACCCCTGATCCCACTACTGTTAACGCAGAACAACTACAACATCCTGCATCCAAACCTGAAAACTCTGCAGCTAACTGCCTGGAACATTACATAACAGCAATTAACCCAAACTTATCTCAAAGGGTTAAAGACATAATCCTGGAGGCTCGTAGACCTTCAACAAGAAAGAATTATGCAGCAAAATGGAAAAGATATCTCATTTGGAGTACTGCAAAGGGAAAAGATGTGACACTGCTAAACATAGCCAACATCCTGGAATACTTGGCAGAGCTCTTCCATACAGGCCTGTCCTATTCTTCCATCAAGATACATGCATCAGCTATTTCAGCAGAATACAGCTTGGATCCTCCTGTCTTCTCTCATCCTCTGCTCAGACAGTTTCTGAGAGGAATTAAAAATGTAAAACCTCCCTGGAAACCACCATTGCCAGCATGGGACTTGAACTTTGTGCTAGAAAAATTGACACTTCCCCCTTTCGAGCCAGCAGCAACAGCAGAATTACAATACTTATCCTGGAAGACTGCTTTCCTGCTGGCAATAACTTCAGCAAGAAGGGTCTCTGAACTACAGGCATTAATGGCAGTGCAACCCTTCCTGATCTTCCATCAAGATAGTGTCCATGAGAACAAATCCTACATTTATGCCTAAGGTGGTATCCAGAGTGTCATTAAATCAGGCTATCCACCTACCTACATTCTTCCCAAACCCACAGAACAGGGGAGAAAGACTCTTGCATACCTTGGATGTACATAGACAATTACGCTACTACCTGGACAGGACTAAGTCCAATAGAAGAACTGACCAGCTTCTGGTAGCATATGCCACAGGAAAGGAAGGAAAACCAATTTCAAAACGGACAATCTCAAAATGGATTGGAAATTGCATTAGATTTTGTTACTCCTACCATGGAAAGAAAACTCCAGAGAACATCAGGCCTCACTCCACAAGGGTTACAGCCACTACCACAGCTTTCTTACGAGGAGTGGCTACCAAGGGCATTATAGAGGCTGCTACTTGGACCTCCGTGCATACATTTGCCAAGCATTACAATTTATCTTTATACTCTAGATCCCGAGCAGGTTTTGCCACTGCTGTTTTGCAAGGGATCCTAGCTACACCATAATCTCTTCTCTTTTCCTCCTCCCCTTGTTTAGCTATGGTATTCTACCCATTTGTAAGGACTGCAGATGCATCCTTGAAGGACATAGTACAGTTTTGTACCTACCATAAATGTAGATGTCCGATAGGAATGCATCTGCAGTCAGGATTACCCACCCTCCTTCCCCTCTGAGGTACTCCTGGGGTATTTGCCAGCCTTCAGCTAGCTTGGGGGGGATCTATTATGGTGTATTTGTTTGTATATATGTACATACATGCTTATTTTATGTGTTTGCTCTCTACTATTTGGAAACATTGGCATTTATCCAAATTTATCCATCCAAGAGGGCACCTGGCATCTGGGGCAAGAAACACTGAGGAAGATGGCGTCGGCTGATGCCTTTATACCCGAAAAACTGCAGCGATGACGTCGGGTGAAGTGCGACACCAGCCGAAGCCGGACCCGGACTTTGGAATCCGGCCGACCGAAGGGCTGCCTGACGACAGGACAACCCATTTGTAAGGACTGCAAATGCATTCCTATCGGACATCTACATTTATGGTAGGTACAAAACTGTACTTTCTCTCAACTAGCCACCAGGCTCCAGCTAACTGCAAGGAAGATTCTGCAAGCTCTGGGGTTCATGGCATCTTGCATTCTAGGAAGCAATGTGGTGCACGTACGGCAACTGCACGGCTGTTGAGTCAGCACATCAAAACAAAAATATAGCCAGCAGAATAGGTGGAAATCAAATATTTAATACAAAATCACATAACTAGGTTGAGGGTAGTATGCCCAACTACCTGTCTCAAACCGGTTTCGGCTGTAATAGCCTTCTTCAGTGAGTAAACATGAGCCAATAGAAACCACTCATATATATATATATATATATATATATATATATATATATATCACAAAAACAGTTCATTGATGCATTTAAAATTGTCATTAAGCCCAGGTGGGAACAAAGCCCCTAATTTAATAATCCATCTGTGTTCCTTAAAGTTGAGTAAATCATGCCATCCTGATTTATCCCTACATTTCCCTACAATGCAATCAGTAACAGTAAAATTGAAAGATGCAGAGTTATGTTTACACACATGTTTATACAGACCATTATTAGGACGCTTATTCCTAATATCACTAAGATGCTCCCCAATCCTGAGACGAAAAGGTCTAGAGGTTTGTCCCACATAGAATAAGGAGCATGTACATGTGACTAAATAGATAACCCACTCTGTACTACAGTTAGCCCAGAAGTTAATATTGAAGACTTCTGACGTATTATGACTACTGAATTCCCTCGTATGCTGAACCTGGTTGCAATATGTACAGTGACCACATGGTATGCAACCCAGCACTGGGCTACCTGTGAGTGTACAAAGAGTGGGAACAATAGAGCTAGGTCTCACCCTGTTATAATGACTAAAAAGGGAACCCAATGTACGTCCTCTCCTAAATGAAAGAGCTTCTGTCACCCAAAAAAGGGTGTAATCTCTCCTCGGCCATAAGAATATTCCAATGTCTGTTGATGATATTCATGAACCCACATGTATTACATCCATATGTGGTCACCAGACGAACCAGAGGATTAGATAAATCTCTTTGTTTGTCCTTATATTGTAACAAATAAGTTCTATCTTGATTGGAAGCCCAGTGACCAGCAGTGCTGATAGTACCAGAAGGGTAACCTCTCTCACGAAAACGATTTAGCAAATCATCCCTGGTATTTTCAAATGTTTTGCTGGCTTGAACAGATCCTTTTGACTCTGAGGAATTGTGATTTAGGGATATTCCGGATGATATGCCGGGGGTGAAAGCTCGTTGCATGCAAAAGTGAGTTATACTCGGGGGAATTTCCTGAAAACCTGGGTAGCTAGGGTATCATCAGGATTCCTGCTAACCTCAATGTCAAGGAAAACAATTTTCGATTTATGAAAATTCAGTTTAAACTCAATTCCCCATATGTTATCATTGATGGCCAATAAACTCATGTAAGTTTCATCCATACCTCTCAACCTTGGAACGTCAAAAATCTGGACAAGGCCCATGAAAAATAGGTACAAATCTGTACGCTGTTTAACATAAAATTTGCATACATAATTATGTAACCCCGCCCACTCCCGTGGAATTGTGGGATACCAACTTTCCTGCAAAATGAAGAACAGACAACCAAAATATGGCACCAGAGTTCTCCCTGCAACCATTCCTATGTCCCATTACCTGGCTATTTTGCCCCATTTACCATAAACATTAGTGTGTGCACACTGATTTACTTGTACAATGATTTGTATTTTATTTTTACACTTTACAGCACAATGCACAAACACCAAATGACATCTGTTAAAGTAATACTGTCTCACAATGAAAATAGACTTGGCATTAAAACTTCTCTGCCCTTAAAACTCACATTCATTAAAATAGCATTGAAACCTACATCACATCCATATAAAATGCATCATGCCAGTGGTGGATTGAGATTACCTTTGGGTTGTTTTCAAATCAATGGCCCTTTGCTTGCACACAAAACAAGAAACATACACGTGTTCTTTGACACACCTTCCTGACTTTAATAAATTATATTCCTTGTATAATACAGCATACTTGTTTGACAGAGCATATTTTAAATTTGAAGATTTTTTCAGCAGGCAATGAAACGAAATGCATGAAACAGTAATGACAAAACTGCCCAATTCAGAACATTTCCATCATAAAAGTCTACTTACGCACACACAAATATACATATAAAAATAGAATGACAGTAGTATAAGGCATAGACATCTTGCACAGCTTCTTGCACTCATTTTCAATTTACGTTTTTTTTTTTTTTTTGGGTGGGGGGGGGCAAAAGGCCAAAAACCAGGGACACGTTTTAAACACTGCATATAATTTAGCTAAAGTTGCTAGAATAAAATGCTTTGTTACCACCATGCATTTCACTGCCAAGTCTTTTGAACACATGACTGTGCACTACAGTCAGAACATTGCTACCATTTATTTTCTGAAGAATGTGAAGTCTGAAATTCAAATGCCTGTCATTAATCAATAAATTCAACCTTAAGCAAATTGTCACAAACATCCTGAAATCACAGACTGTATGGGGAACAGAACAAAAAATTCACAAGTGGTGGCTAGGGACATTAGGCTCTTTTTATCCTATACCCAGTGTACAGGGTTTGAGCCTGAGTACATCTAGCCACCAGGTGTATTATAAAGGGGGACATTTTCACACACACACTTTCAGCCTGTATAAGGAACATTCCTCATTTTTTGGCAAAAAAAAAAATCATGTTTCCCGCTCTTCCACATTGACAGGATTTGGCACACATTCTTTAAGAATTGTTTTACCATATCTGTGGTAAATACTGAACTCTCTCATACTACCTCACTAAAAATACAAGGAAATAGTTAATAATCATGTTGTGAGCTTCCTAATCAAAATGAATCAACAGTGCTCCGAAAGATATGCACTAACAAACCTGTCCAACACACTCCCTACATACAAACTCCTCTTGCTGTCGTCCGTTACTCAGAGTATTAGCTACACTCACTAACAGCATGTGCTACACATAGCCACATGTAGGTAATAACACTTGTGGATAAGGAAGACACACTGTGGATGAGATAAACAACCTCCATGACTTGCTAGATAATGTACCCCTCCAGTCATCTCTGATCTCTCACCTTTGCCCACTCGTTTCTGAGAGGCTTGTCTAATGGGGAAACAAATGGCCTCAAGACCTATTGGCCGATAGCTGCTAAGCAAAGAGGGAAAAGGAACCCAGAAAATATGCATAAAAATCTAATTTTTAAAGCTGCAGTTAGGAAAGTTAATGAGTAATACATTCTTCTAAGGGGAAAAATGTAAAGTGAAATGTTCTATTAACACCCATTAACATCTATTGTCTGCTACTTCTTAGAACACTGATTTCCAGAATGCTGGCTCTGAAGTAATTTGTCATCTGGAAACAATGACATGACTTCCAGATTTTGAGTCATGGGTTTTGCGAAAGTGCTCACACACACACTAAAATTAATATGTACTCTCCAGACAGTTTCATTAACTTCACACACACACACACACACACACAAACACACACAATCTTACCCTGAGTAGTCGGCTCGGTCGTCCTGCCCTGGTTGAAATTCTACTCCTGTTCTCGGTCGTCGGTTTGCCTTCCCTGATGTTTCTTGGCTGGTCTGCTGCACTGCAGTTGTGTTCTCTGCCCCTGTTCTTGGTCGTCCTGTCCTGATGCTTCTCGGCTGCGCTGCTTGCATATACTTTCCTGGGTTCGGCTTGCAAATACTACAGTGGCACAAAAAAGTTTCTGCCTGCACAGAAAACGTTTCTTCCCGAATCCCGCCAGCTTGTAATTCAAATCCAGCCAGCCGGAAATGATGATGCGAGCTCCTTGAGCTCAATTCCGACTGGCTGGTAGCCTGACGGTGGTGACGTCATCGCAGACGTGATGACGTCACCTCCGACTGCGCGAAATTTTAAAAAAGGTTTAAAAAAGGTAAAATAAATCGGAACTGAAGGGGTGCCACTCGGGAATCGTGGCACCCCTTCATTTGGACCCCAAAACTCGGTAAAAACCGAGTAATTCGGAACGGTTGAGAGGTCTGGTTTCATCTGACTTCCACACCACCCAACAATTATCCAGATATTGCCTCCAAATGTCTAATTCATCAATATATAGACTGTGACTACAGTCATAAGTAACCTCCTCAATATAAGCCATAAATAGGTCAGCATAAATGGGTGCGAAAGAGGCACCCATTGCTGTACCTTTGACCTGCCAAAAACATTGGTCCCGGAAGTAGAATACGTTGCTGGTAAGAACATATTCAGCCAGGCACACTAAAAAAGTATTAAAGCCTGGTTGGTATAAACCAGATCTTCCCAACCAAAAATCCAAAGCTTGCAAACCTGCCCAGTGGGGAATGTTTGTATAGAGAGAGGTTACATCCAAGGTACACAACAGCCAATGGGGCTCCAATTGCATGTCAGAAATAATATCCAAAAACTGAGTTGTGTCCTGAATTCTGGCCCGTACTGTGGGTAGTAGTGGTTTAAGATAATGTGTGAAATATTCAGAAAGAGGTTCAGTAATGGATCCCCACCCTGATACTACTGGTCTTCCAGGAGGATATCTGGCGTCCTTATGTATTTTGGGTAGTAGTTAAAATACTGTTTGCATGGGAATGAAACTAGCAACTGGTGTCTAACCGACTCCGTGATGATGCCCTCTTCCTGAGCTTGTATCAGAAGAGTCAGTTTTTGTCTTAAAATGACTAGTTGGGTCCAATGGCATAGCCATATAATACTTGTCGCCCAGTTGTCTTGATGCTTCTTCATTATAGTTGACACAATCCTGAATCACTACCGCCCCACCCTTATCTGCTTGTACAGTAACAATTTCTTTATTTTTCTTGAGATCCTCTATGCATTGTACCTCCTCTTTGGAAAGATTGTTATAGGATCCCTGAAAATCCCTGAGGTTGAAATGTAGATCCTTTAAGACACTGGCCTGAAAAGTGGATACTAAATGTGACATAGGTGGAGTGAAAGTAGATCTTTTAAATCTAAACTCTGGAACTTCCTGGATAGTATAATTTTCAAAAAAAAAAAAAACAATTTTACATTAAGTAGACAGAAATTGACCACATCCTGTGCTAGAGTATATTTTGGAACAAAAAAGCCGGGGACAAAATTAAGGCCTTTGTTTAGAACTTGAATTTGCAAATTGGAGGGGTGTACAGAGGAGATGTTGTGTACATTCATACAATTAGTTAGTGTTCTATCATCAGTTGTAACAGACCTTCCAAACCCTCCACCAGTTTGGTGTTTCTTGTGCTTCCTCCCCCCTCTTCTGTACCTGAACCCAAGGGGTGTGACAAACTCCTTATTTTGGGATCAGGTGAGGCATCTATATGGTTGCCCTCCCCTTCAGTATTGGAGGAAGTCTCATCCCCAGATGTGTAACTCAATGACTCAGATTTTTTTTATCCTTTAGTATCTGTTTAGCTTAAGTAATTTTGTTAACTGATTCACCCAAGAGGTAAAAGACCCACTAGATTCAAATTTGTTAACCTCCATACGAAGTGTTTCCACCTCCTGAATCCCTTATTTGACAGCCTGTTCATAAAAGCCAGCTAATGCATCCACAAAGGCCAAGGATGCAGATTGTTGAATCTGCGTCCACTCATCAGTTAATTGTTCATCAATATTATGTACCAAGGGGCTTGTACCTTCATCCTCAAACCTCGTGGTGTAATCTTTTTGAGTTGGTAAGCCTTGAACAGGCATAAATGCCAAACATTGATCCGAAGACACTTTATGCTTTTACCCAGCTTAAAAAACATGGATTCAGTTGTTTATCTGGGTCTTGGGTGACACCCTGAACAATGATTCTGTATCAGGTAAACCTAAGCCAAAAATGGCCAATTCATTCATGTCCGAGGCTAAGCATTTCATAAGTGGAGTCAAAGCCATGTTGCAAAAATATATAAAAAATGTAGTGAGTAATATTAACGGACTAATCAGCTTTGCAAACAGCAGGAATGAGACAAAAATCCCCAATCCAAAACCAACAGTTTAGACAAATACATATATATAGCTTAGACACAAAAATGGGTCCAATATAGTATTTGTATTCTTTCAGTTTCACATTAAATAGGAGTATGTAAATTGTTTGTATTAGTAAATATTTTTTACACAAATAGACCCAAAAATAAAACCAAAAATAGAGCCTGATCACTGTAAGTCCCCAAAGATACATTAGCCAGCCCTTGTGATATAACTTGAATAAAACAAAGATAACAATGCTGCGTATCACAATGGGTGCAAATTCGAACAAAAAACAAAACCACCATATAGGTGGAATGTTGAAATAATGTAAACTATCAACCCCTACTCATATAATGTACTAGAGAACGAAAAGTAGGGGATACCAACTCAAGAATAGCATACGCCACGTTGGTACAGAGGTAGTGTTATTACCTCACAGCAAGAGGTTCTCCCGTTCGAGTCTCGGCTTGGCTTGGGAGTGCCCTCTGTGTGGAGTCTGCATGTCCTCCCCGCGGTTGGGTAAAGTTCGAAAGATGTGTGCGTAAATGGGCGTGCCTTCGTTGAAGGTTGGACGTCTAGCTGGCACCTGGGCGTTTCGTAAAAAATCTACTGCCAATCATTAGCGGACTGGAGCTCCGCTGTGGCGACCCCTTACTGGGAAGAAGCCGAAAGGCAAACAACAACAATACCTAGCCCCTGTGGTAACTTGGGAATTATAAAACTTCCCTTACCAAAAAAACCACAATGCTACGTATCATCACAATCAAAAATAGATAAGCACCAAATTGCCCAATAAGTGTGGTCCAGAATATCCACTAAATAACACAACCACATACAAAAAACATAATCATGTTCATATAATGGACCCAATGATCATGTCAATGCTTGATCGACCCATAAACGGTATATATAACCCCAGTTCTATTGTCTATATAAATTGCTGTAGGCAAAATGACAGTCCTTATAAGCATTCTCCAAATAGGAAAATGTAATTACTATATATAATATATAATGCAACAAGGCCGACCCACAAAACCTAAATAACACGTTATTACAACATATTTAATGGTTGTATAATGTGACAGTGGAATAATAAAGAAAACCTAGCCCCCAACAGAAATTCGACCCATATCAGTCCCAAGACAAGGCCATTCAAATGGAACCTGATTTAAAATGCAGTAATTTTAAAATCAATGTAGTTGACCGCACATAGCATCTCATTAAATAATTAAAGGCAAAATGCCCAAAATTGAGGCTAACTAGATGCAATTTGTATACCCAAAGGGGTTACATATCCACAGAATAACCTTAATGTCACCAATAGGCTAACAATGCATAACACATTAAACTCCAGGGTCAGGTTCCAGCAAGAGGTGGAACCTATCTAAATCCCCTACCAAACAATAGTTTGATATATTGCGTGATGTATAAAACCATAATATGGTAACTGTGTCCATAATGAGAACACACTATTAACATACAGATTTTCATAAAAAACAACAAATGCCGAAGCACACTAACTACTTCCCCTTATCCCAGTTGAACTGAACACTCAACCATGTTAGCAACAATCAAGTTGTATCCTAAAAAGTTGAGAACCTGTATAAATGTGTAATAGCTTAATCCCAAAACCGAAATTAGTTTAGTACAAAAATAACCTGCGAGATGCATGATAATACATAAATAAAAAGCAAAAAAAAAGGCTTTAATGCCATCTACAGGTTCGTTGTTTGTATAACATATGAGAATCCCAGAAATGGGTTGCAGTGCAAAATGGAGTCCATAAATCACAACAAAAATAAATAATTGTGAGTCCTTCATAGAAAACATAAAAAATAGAAATAATGACAAAAGCCCTTATAGGACTGACCAAATTCATCCAGTTTACAATGAGGGAATAGTAAGTGACGAAGCACATAGACTTCAGACCCTTTACACAGTCCAACTGTTTACTGAAATGAAGATACTGACGGCAATCAAAAAAAATGTCCAGAAAGTCAAACCAAAGTTCCATAAGGTAATAAGAAATGTCCATAACCCGGAATTTGACCATTGGAACCTTCCTCTAAAGGTAAACAAGAAAACCAGTCATTAGATGGACTCGCATAGTCACTTGTAGATGTTCTTCGTGTTTCACTGTTGCAGTCATTACATTTGGGTAATCTGCTGGCAGGTTGCCCTCAGTCGGCCTGATTTCCAAAGTCTTGGATCCTGCGTCAGTTGCTGTCCTCTCTTCCATGATGTCAGGGGTATAAAAGATGCAGCCAACGCCATTTTCCTTAGTCTTTCTTGCCGCACAGTGCCTGAAGCAGAAGCATTTCGCAAGTGCCAGTCGGCCGACTACTGAAATATTAGTGTTTGAGTTTCAGAACCAAAGTCATCAATAAAGCTAAGTACCCCGATGGGGAAACTTTTTTTCTTGCTTTTTACCGATGTGAGAAAAAGTTAATTGTATTTCTTGTGGGAAGCTAAGTACCCCATTGGGGAAACTTTTTTCTTGCTTTTTATCGGTCAGAAAAAGTTAATAATTGTATTTCTTGTGGGAAGCAAATACCTCATAAGGATTTCCATTTATACTGTATTCCTTGCCTAGGCCCTGATCACAATGTGCCTGGCTGTTGGTTTTGTGCTAGATTTAACCAATGCACTGTTAAGCGTCTGTATATTTGCATCTAAGTATTTTGGAAACAGATTTAACTACCCAGAGATGTCGTCTGATAGCAGTCCGACTACCGGAGTACATAAAAAAAACACGAAGAAAAGGACAGAGAAAGGCAGTCAAGATCCAAAACAGACGATGAAGCTTCTCCTAAGCCAGTCGCTGGTTCGCCAGTACTTAGTGAAGCGCTTTCGCAGCCCCTGATACCCACTACCTTCGAGTTGCATGCCTCTACCGACACCCATGTGGAGTCCGGCATGCCGCAAGATACTCAAGGTATTGGACCGACGGATGTATCTTCCTCAGATGGGTCCGGAGCCGCTGAGCAGGCACTGGCTTCTGAGGGTGTATTCAGACCTCAACATTTTTATATCAAACGACGAAAGCTGCAAAACCAAAGGCAAAGACCCCTTCTAAGACTAAAAAAAACGACACCTGAGCCACGTGCACAGGCCTCTATGCCTAAAAAACAGATTATCAAAATGGCTGAAGACCTTATTACCTTGATCAGGGGTACCCATTCCCCTCCAGATAAGAGGCTTAGGCAAGACACTGATTATGAATCTTCAGATGAGGTTTCTGTTTCTTCTGATTCCTCTTCTGATCAGGAATTATCTTTACCTGCCTATGAGGATTCTGATGCTGAGGAGTTTATTCCATATGCTGAGGATTATTCATTTGGAGAAACCTTGCTTACTTTGATGGAGCATTTTCAGTGGGAGAGTCGAGACTTCTCAGAATCAAAGAGGCTCAGGGATTTCCTTCTCCCTCAGCACAAGCCGTTAGCCATTTCCCCTGTGTTAGACATTGTGGATGATGTTTTTTCGGAGTCAAGCCTGACCCCTGACTCTTTAGCTCTGGCTCCCAGTAAGCCTGACCGGTATTACAGGGTCCCTGACTCTCAAATTTTTATTTAGAAACCCTGCTGCTGATCCTGAAACTATTTCACAGGGTCCAAAAGGAGTTAAGGGCTCAACAGCAAAAAACCCTACCCCCTCCGACAGAGATTCAAGGGCACTGGACAGATTGGGAAAAAAGGTTTATACATCTGCAAGCTTGGCAATTAGGGCCTTAAACTGTCAATTTCATATGCTTAAGTACCAACAACATGTTATGGGATTGCTGAAACAGAAAATAATTTCAGAATGTGCGGAAAATAAGGACTTGCAGGAGTTATTGCATGCAGCTGGACAAGTTGGAAAGCATACTTTGCAATGTGGTTTTGATTCCTTAGAGGCCTCCTGCAGGGCCGCAGTTACTGGATCTGTGATTAGGAGGCATGCCTGGTTAAAGGAACAAAAATTGCCTGATCATGTTAAAGCTAAATTGCTAGATGCACCTTTACAGCATGATTCTCTGTTTGGTATTAAGGCAGAAGAGGTTTTAAAGAAAATGGAAGACAAAGATAAGTCTATGCAAACTGTTAAAGATTTCTTACAAGTGCAGTGACCTAGATTCAGTAGACACTGGCCTACAAAAAATTGGTCCTGTCCTGTGTCAGACAGAGCTCAAAGGGGCAAATCCAGATGCCCTAAGGGTTCCAGGTACCAGGCTGAAGACTCATACAGGTCAAAGCAATGGGGCGCATCCACCTCCAAATCTGGAGGAGATAAAGCGCAAACCTACAGAAAGCAATCCCAATAACTTACTTCTGCCTACACCAAGCACTTACTTTTTGCAGCACCTATAGGGGGAAAATTAGCACTTTTTGCTCAAAATTGACAGTTAATAACCAAAGGACAAGTGGGTACTGAACATTGTATCACAGGGATACAGATTCCATTTCCACACACTGCCAATGACAAATGGTTGGCCAGACCTGCCAAAAAAACAATGGGCAGAGGCACAGAAACAGGTTTCATCCCTCATGGATATGGGGGCCATTCAGACAGTACCAGAACAGGAAAAAGGACAAGGTTTTTACTCGACTGTTCTTGGTTCCCAGAAAGGACAAGGCCTGGCAGCCAATACTGGATTTATCGATTGTGAATGCATACTTGGACATTCCAAAATTCA
Organism: Protopterus annectens; assembly: GCF_019279795.1. Taxonomy (NCBI): domain Eukaryota; kingdom Metazoa; phylum Chordata; order Ceratodontiformes; family Protopteridae; genus Protopterus; species Protopterus annectens. Next base: position 1,502,421,958 of record NC_056732.1, on the reverse strand, counting down.
AAATGCTCACTTTGCAACAGCTTCTGCCCATGCTGGGCAAGAATGCTTGGCTGGTGACTTTAGACTTGAAAGAGGCTTACCTGCATGTCCCGGTAAGACAGGCGTGCAGAAGATACCTCAGATAAGACTGGCTTAATGCATTACCAATTCTCTGCACTGCCCATTGGCTTATCTACTGCGCCCTGGATCTTTACAAAGTGCCTGGCACCAGTAATTGCATTTTGCAGACAAAGAAGTATTCAAATATATCCGTGCTTTGACGACTGTCTCATTCAAGCAGAGAACAAGGACACTCTTCTACGACACTTGGCGTTTGTGAAAAGGCTTCTAGCATGCCTAGGGTACACAGTAAACGAAAAGAAATCACAACTGGTACCTTCTCAAAAGATAACATTCCTGGGTGCAAGCTTGCATACAGCTGCCCAGATGGCTTACCTCACGCCAGACAAACAAAGGCAACTGACTACTTACTTCAAACTGATGGCAACAAAAACCCAGTCTTCTGCAAGACCAATTCTGCAGGCTCTGGGCTTCATGGCATCCTGCATCCTTCTAATTCCATATGCAAGACTGCAGAAACCTGGTTCAAGGCTCCAGAGAGCACCCCAGCACTACCAGGCTATACCTTGTATCATGCTTTTCGGCCCCAAAACCCGGACCGAACCGCAAAAGGAGGGGGAGTTTCCATATTTATCAAGGATGTCCACACCTCCAGGTTAGTGGCATTGCACGAAGTATCGGAGACCATCCATGTGCAACTAACAGTGGGCAAGACTGCTTTTCAGTTTATAGCATCCTACAGACCACCCTCTCAGTCAGGAATCCCATTCGGCTTTCCTGAAAACATTGGAGAACATGAAGATCTCTCCGAACACCATTATATTGGGCGACTTCAACTACCCAAACATTGACTGGGAGCACTACTCAAGCCCCAGCACCTTAGCCCAAAGATTCCTGGAAATTATAAACTCAAATGCTATGGAACAACTAGTCACCACTCCCACAAGAGGGGACAACATACTAGACCTGATCATTACCAACATGGGGACTCTATGCTCCACACCAGAATTATATCCCTCATTGGTAAGATCAGACCATAAATTAATTTCACTGGATGTCCACATCCTGACCCCACCCCCAGCCCAGAAAACCACAGTGAAAAACTTCTCAAAAGTGAACTTCTCACTTCTCAAAACCGAAGTGGAATCCTTCAAGGCCCTAGGGCCAGTGGAAACTACAGCCCAAACTGCAGAATCCTATATAAATGCATTCTATGGACATCTCCAGGAATGCATGGATCATGTTATCCCAAACAAAACCAAGACCCAATCATCCAAAGGCAGGCGTCCAGTCTGGTGGACCCCTGCCATAAATAAACTGTACAACAGAAGGAGGAAGCTACTACATGATAGAGCAAAATCCCTAATAGGGAAGGCATCTCTGATCAGTACTAGCAAAAAATTACGATCCCTCATAAAATCCTCCAAGGCCAGCTTCGAGAGAAAAATTGCACAGGACACCAAAGACGATCATAAGGCTTTTTTCAGTTATATTAGAAACCTGGGATGCAACTCCCAGACTTGTTCTGAGTTGATTCTAAATGACAAAAAATACACTGAACCCACAGACATCGCCAATATCCTGGCAGACAAGTTCATTGCAAACTTCTCCACCCCCCCCCCCCCCAAAAGAGCAAGTATCTATCCCGGCAGAGGGCTGCCTCCCAAACATCTCAGATGCTCAGGTGAAGGCTGCCCTCTCCAAAGCAAAAAACACTGCTTCCATGGGACCAGATGGCGTCCTACATGAACTGCAAGAGGAACTAATCCCCCAAATAAAACAGCTATACAATCTCAGCCTCACTACCGGATATGTGCCCACAGAATGGCGTACAGCAACAGTGGTCCCACTCCACAAAGGTGGAGCCTCTACGGACCCTGGAAACTATCGCCCCATAAGCCTGACTAGCTTAGTCTGCAAGGCTATGGAGAGGATCATCATGGAGCTCATAAACAAAGACATTGGGGACCTACAGACACTAGATCCTACCCAATTCGGCTTTGTCAAGGGCAGATCCTGCCTTTTGAACCTGGTTGACTTATTTGAAACCGTCACCAAAGCCATAGATGAAGGGAAGGTAGTCCACACAGCCTATCTGGACCTTGCAAAGGCATTTGACACAATACCCCGCTTGGGCATCATAGATAAGCTATCCAGCTTAAATATAAACCCCTATGTCACAAGATGGGTCGCAAACTGGCTCAAAGACAGAACCCACAGAGTGAGAGTTGCTGGAGCCATGTCAGACTCTAAACCGGTCACAAGTGGCGTCCCACAGGGTTCTGTCTGGGACCACTCTTGTTCGGTATATACTTTTCCGAGGTACAGGCAAACGTGGGAGGACTATGGCTCACCAAGTTCACAGACGACTGAAAACTGGGCGCCATAATCAACTCTCCAGCTGACACAAACATCCTTCAAAAAGGTCTCAGAGACAGATAACTGGTGCCAGCGCCATGGTTTAAAGCTAAATGCCAAAAAATGTATAGTCATACCCTTTGGCAAAAACAATGTGCCCACAAATTACCACATAGGCGGAAACCCATTAAGTACAGAGAAAGTTATTAGGGACCTGGGGACCCAAGTTGATAGCAATCTATCCTTTGAAAACCACATTGCCAAAGTGGTTAGAAAGACCTTCTACATAGCCCACCTCATCACGAAGGGTTTCACATCTAGATCAAGAGAGGTAATCGTGCCCCTTTATTCATCCCTCATCAGGCCCATCATAGAATACAATACCCCTTTTGGGATGTACCTTACCCGACACCTGCAGCAATTAGAAAGACCCCAAAAGTATCTCACCAAAAGGATCAAGGGTCTCAAACGGATGCCATATGCTGCTCGGTTAAAAAAAACTCCAGCTCTGCTCATTTGCATACCACCTACTTCGAGGCGATCTATGCCTGACATACAAAGCTATGTCAAATCCAGAATTAATGGACATGCTCCACCTCAGTAAATCTAAATCCCTTAGTGCCACACACTCAAGGGACTTGAACCCAGCACAGAAATAAATAGAACTTGCTGGAGGGACAGGTTCATAACCCAGAGGCTCCCTTCGCTCTGGAATAGAATTCCAGTTCATGTGAGGCAGAGCACCTCACTGAATCTCTTCAAGAAGAATCTCGATAAGTGGATGGGGGATCGTAGGTTTGTCCCAGGGATTACTCCCATGTCACTATTAGAGGCACAGTAAACTAAACCTTAAAAAGGGCACAGTATACTCAAATCAAGGGGTGGTGCAAGCCATACAGAATCGGGCTAGGCTTATAATTGCCCCAGGGCAGATAGCCTAGTATGAACCTATGAACCTATATGAGGAAACTTCAATGGTACCTAAAAAGTTTATGGAGTCAACATTCACACAGTCTGGAAACAATGATTCATCTCATTCCGTGCCTGCAACATGAGTTTCTGTGGTGGGCAAAGGCCTGTCGCCAAAACATGGGATGGCCCTTCACTCTGCCCCCTGCCAGCCAAACCTTAACAGGCACATCAGATTATGCCTGGGGGGCCCACATGGCAGGAAGATGCATTCAGGGCATATGGGCACCAAATCAAATGCTTCTACATATCAACCAGAAAGAGATGCTAGCTGTTCAAAATGCCCTAACAGCCTTCAAGGACTTACTTCATCCAGGACAACTACTGATAGACGGACAACACCACAGTCATGTGGTATATAAATAAGCAAGGGGGCACACACTCATACCCCCTTTGCAGATTAGCCATGGCACTGTAGGGCACAGCTTTGACCTACCAAATAAATCTTCAAGTTCAATTCCTGCCAGGAAAAACGGAACACTCTGGCAGACGATTTAAGCAGAAACCTTATGGATCCTCACGAGTGGAAACTAAATTCACAAGTATTCAGTATGATAACAGAGAAATGGGGGAGCCCAGACATAGATCTATTTGCCTGTCCTCAAAACTATCAATTGAAAAGATTCTGCACAAGAACTTATTACAGACAACCATGAAAAGTGGACGCCCTATCCATCAGTTGGAAAAACCTGTCAGTTTACGCCTTACCTCCTCTGCCTCTTCTACCAAAGGTCCTCCTAAAAGTCAGACGAGAAGCCAAATATGATATTAATTGCCCCGGACTGGCCCCTCCAATACTGGTACCCAGTCCTAAGGAACTTGTCTCAATACCCAGCTTGGACCTTGCCTCAAAGACCACAACTACTGTCCCAGCAAAACAATCCGATCCTGCACAATCAACTACAGACTCTGAACCTGGCAGCATGGTTAATCATGTAATCATACAAACGACACCTCTCAGTAAAGCTGTGATGGATGTCATTTTGGAAGCCAGAAGGCCTAGTACTAGAAAATATTATGCTGACAAATGGAAGAGATTCTGTGCTTTGAATCAAGCACAAGGAACTGATACAGCAGAACCACATATTCCTCAGATATTACAATACTTAACTGAGATGCTTGACAAAGGCCTATCTTTCTCATCAATCAAAATCCATGCCTCTGCCATTTCGGCTCATTACAATACAGAGCCATCAGTCTTTTTCTCATCCTTTACTAAAGTAGTATCTTAGAGGATCCAAAAACCTAAGGCCTCCTAGAACATCACCATTACCTGCATGGGACCTCAATTATGTGTTGGAAAAGCTCACCCTGCCTCCATTTGAACCAGCCGCTACCGCTGACATAAAGTTCTTATCATGGATGACAGCTCTGCTACTAGCAATTACTTCAGCAAGAAGAGTTACAGAGCTACAGGCCCTCATGGCTGTAGAGCCTTTTATCATATTTTACCCAGACAGGGTATCTCTGAGGACAAATCCTGCTTTTATGCCTAAGGTGGTTTCCAGTGTGGCTCTTAACCAAACAATTCATCTGCCAACTTTTTATCCAAATCCGCAGAACAAAGGGGAGAGAATTATGCATTCCTTGGACGTACACAGACAGCTAAGATTCTACTTGAGCAGGACAAAAGCTCTAAGAGAAATTGAGCAATTACTAGTGTCGTATGCTGCAGTATCAGAAGAAAAGGCCATCTCAGTGCAGACAATTTCAAAGTGGATAAGCCACTGCATCTGATGTCCTTCAAGGATGCATCTGCAGTCATAACATATGGGTTGTCCTACCTCAGGCAGCCCTTCGGTCGGCCGGATTCCAAAGTCTGGGTCTGGCCTCGGCTGATGTCGCACTTTCCCCGACGTCAGAGCGTCTGGGGTATAAAAGCATCAGCCGACGCCATTTTCCTCAGTCTTTCTTGCCGCGCAGTGCCCGAAGCAGAAGCTGTTCGCAAGTGCCGGTCGGTCAGATCCAGATATTTCAGCTACCGAAGACTTCGAAAAAAGCTAAGTACCCCGTTGGGGGGACTCTTTCTTGCCTCAGCCGATGTCAGACAAAGTAAATAATTGTTTAACTTGTGGGAAACAAATACCTCATAAGGATTTCCATTCTTACTGCCTTCCTTGCTTAGGCCCAGACCACGACGTATCGGCCTGTTTAGCCTGTGCCTCCTTCAACCGACTAACTCTTAGACGTCGGTCGGAGTTTGCAGAGGAATTTTTTGGAGCCGCTTTTGCTTATAAAATGCCGTCGGAGACTCCGACTTCGCATATGGTCAAAAAACGTGAGGAAAAGGACCGACACTTGCGGCCCGCGGGTTCGGCTGAAACCACGGCTAGGCCTACCACGAGTGGCTCTGTTTTGGCCGAAACAGAGTCCTCGGCAATTCCTTCTACCGAAACGATACTTCCGACCACCGAGGCCCGAGGGGCCCCAGCTGAGTCTGCTTCAGAACTACCTACCAAAGCTAGTGTTCAGGATTTGTCCGATACCATACCTTTGGACATTGCTACCCCTGCACGTGGGGCTGCTAGGCCCCCAGCTTCTTTGTCCATTAAGGCCTTTTCTAGGGCTAAAGCTGCTAAACTTTCAAAAGCTTTGCCTGCCAAATCTACACCCCAGAGGCCTACCTCTAGTTCACAGATCCTCAGCCTGGCTGAGGACCTTATCTCCTTAATTAGGGGTTCACAACCTCACCCAGACAGGGCCTCTCATCCTCCTCCAGACAAGAGGCCCAGGACTGACCCATCTGAACCCCTCTCCTCAGATGATTCCTCGGATGGATCTGAGTTGTCAGACCACCAGGAAGGGGCTTACTCGCCTTATGAGGATTCAGATGCAGAGGAATCTATCCCTTCGGCCTCCCCTCCTGAAGAGTTTTCCTTTGGAGAGACTTTACACTCCATGAGAGAGCATTTTCAGTGGCAAGGTCAGGATTTCTCTGATTCTAGAAAAAGATTACGGACCTTTTTGCATTTACCTCAGCATAGGCCCTTAGCTATACCTCCTGTTTTAAATGTAATTGATGATGTGTACAATTATGTCAGTACAGCCCCTGATACTCTTCCTCCGGCCCCTGCCAAACCTGACCGATATTACAGGGTCCCGGATTTTCATTTCCATCTGTACAAAGCCCATTCTGCAGACCCAGAAACTATTTCTCAGGGCCCTAAAGGGGTTGCAGCTGCTACTGCCAAAAATCCCCTACCCTCTGAAAGAGAGTCTAGAGCTTTAGAGAGATGGGGTAAAAAGGTGTATACTTCTGCAACTCTTTCTGTCAGGGCATTAAACTGTCAATTCCATATGATACAGTATCAAGAGTATTTGTTAGATGAACTGAATAAGAAACTTTCTTCTCCTGAACCCCTAGACCGTAAATCTCTTCAGGATATTTGGTACATAGCTCACAGCAGGTTAGTAATCATTTCTTAAAATGTGGCTATGATGCACTGGAGGCTTCATTTAGATCAGCTATGACTGGGGCAGTCATTCGTAGGCATGCCTGGCTGAAGGAGCAATCTTTGCCAGACCATGTCAAAGCTAAACTCCTTGATGCTCCCATGGAGAAACAAAATTTATTTGGCTCCCCTGCTCAGGAGATTCTAAAAAAGGTTGAAGAAAAAGCAAAATCTGTGCAAACAGTTAAAGATTTCCTGCAAGTTCAACCACCGAGATTCAACAGAAACTGGCCTACAAAGAATTGGTCCTTTCCAGACTCGAACAGAGCCCAGAGAGGCAGGAACAGGTGCTCTAGAGGCAGGGGTCAATCGAAGGGCTCCTACAGAGGCCGTCAGTGGCAGCCTGCCAACCAGAGGAGTAGTGCAACAGCTGCAACAACCACTACTACAGGACAGACTCAATTACTTGACTCTGATTTCGCCTACCAGGGATCAACTGGAAGCACCCTTGGGCGGAAAGTTGGCTTTATTCTCGAAAAAACTGGCATTATATTACAAAGGATACATGGACATTGCAAATAATAGACAAAGGATACAGGTTTCACTTCCACACTTTGCCAAAAAGAAGCGGAATGCCAAACCTCCCACCAATTCAGAAGGCAGAGGCTTTAAAACAAATCAGCATTTTACTTCAGATGAAAGCCATAGAAAAGGTACCATCTTCAGAACAAGGCCAAGGATTTTACTCCAGACTATTCCTTGTACCAAGAAAAGAAAATCAATGGAGGCCTATTCTCGACCTGTCCGCACTCAACACTTATCTTATTGTGCCAAAATTCAAAATGCTGACACTACAGCAACTTCTTCCCATGTTGGGCAAGGAGTCTTGGCTGGTGACTCTAGATCTCAAGGAGGCATACCTGCACGTCCCTATATGACCAAGTTGCAGAAGACACCTCAGATTTCTTGCAGGATCAGAGCATTATCAATTCTCAGCATTGCCCTTTGGCTTATCTACTGCGCCCAGAGTATTCACGAAATGCCTGGCATCAGTAGTTGCACATTGCAGACTACAGGGAATTCAAATTTATCCATACCTGGATGATTGCCTAATACAAGCGGACAACAAGGAGAAATTGTTGAAGGACTTGGCCTATGCCATACACCTGTTACAGGCCTTGGGATACACAGTCAACATCCAAAAGTCAAGACTAGTACCATCCCAAAGGATCACCTTTTTGGGTGCAGATCTGGACACAAACAACCAAATGGCCTTTCTCACAGAAGAAAAACAAAAACAACTTCCAGATTACTTCATGTTTTTGACAAGACAAACTCAGCTTACTGCAAGGAAAATCCTGCAGTCCCTGGGTTACATGGCATCATGCATAATTCTAATCCCACATGCCAGACTGCATATGAGGAAATTACAATGGTACCTAAGGAGTGTATGGTCTCAACACAGTCACAGTTTAGAAACACTGATAACAATCATTCCATGCCTTCACAAGGAATTCCTGTGGTGGGCTCAGGCCTGCCAGTCCAACAGAGGGTTGCCTTTCAACAAACCAAAAACAAGGCAGACCATCACCACAGACGCCTCGGACCGAGGATGGGGAGCACACTTGGAGGACAAATGCATTCAAGGCCTATGGACTCAAGGGCAGCTATGCATGCACATAAACCAAAAGGAAATGCTAGCAGTGAGGCAGGCAATCGAGGCATTCAAACCCTTCCTCCAACAAGGACATCTGTTAATAAGGACGGACAACACCACGGTCATGTGGTACATGAACAAACAGGGAGGCACACATTCTTGCCAGCTATGCTGGATGGCTATGAATCTGTGGGAACTATGCCTGAATCTCAATATCCATTTACAGGCCCAATTCGTGCCAGGAAAAGAAAATGCACTGGCGGACAGCCTAAGCAGAACTACTATGGATGCACACGAATGGATGCTGCACCCAGACATCTTCAAACTCATAACAAAGACATGGGGAATGCCAGAGATAGATCTGTTCGCCTTTCCACTCAACCATTAACTGAGGACATTCTGCTCAAGGACATACCATCCACGAGCTTGGAGGGTGGACTCTCTATCTTTCAGCTGGAAAGCCCTAGCAGTATATGCCTTCCCACCTCTCCCAGTGATGCACAAGGTTCTACTGAAAATCAGGGAGGAACAGCCAAAAGTGATACTAATAGCTCCGGACTGGCCAAGACAACACTGGTATCCACTATTGAGAAGCACGTCTCAGACAAAATCATGGCCTCTCCCCCTATGGCCTCTTCTTCTGACGCAGAACAATTTCAAGACCCTGCATCCCAACTTGAAAACATTGCAGCTAACTGCTTGGAAAATTCCTTAAATCCCAATCAAACTGTTTTATCTCAGAGGGTGAAGGACATTATCCTGGAGGGCTCGCAGGCCCTCCACAAGGAAGACATACTCAGCTAAATGGAAGAGATTCCTCATTTGGAGCACATCAAAGGGCACGGATGTCACAGTGGCAAACCTTGCACATATCCTAGAATATTTAGAAGAATTGTTCCACAATGGCCTGTCCCATTCTTCCATTAAGATTCATGCTTCAGCAATTTCAGCAGAATACAATGTGGATCCACCTATCTTCTCACACCCTCTCCTCAGACAATTTCTGAGAGGGATCAAAAATGTTAAACCTCCAATAAGACCCCCTCTACCTGCCTGGGATCTCAACTTTGTGCTGGAAAAATTGACACTACCTCCTTTCGAGCCAGCAGCATCAGCAGATCTACAGTTTCTATCTTGGAAAACTGCATTCCTTCTGGCAATCACTTCAGCAAGAAGAGTATCTGAGTTACAAGCATTAATGGCAGTGCAGCCTTCTCTTATTTTCCACCAGGACAGAGTGTCACTAAGAACCAATCCTACTTTTATGCCAAAGGTGGTGTCTAGGGTATCCTTGAACCAAGCTATTCACTTTCCTACGTTCTTCCCTAATCCACAGAATAAGGGGGAAAAACTTTTGCACACCTTGGATATACACAGACAACTACGCTACTACTTGGACAGAACAAAAACTAGCAGAAAAACTGACCAACTTTTTGTAGCATATGCAACTGGGGTGCAAGGAAAGAGCAATTTCCAAACAGACAATTTCAAAATGGATAGGAAATTGCATACGCTTTTGCTACTCCTTTCATGGAAAGACAGTTCCTGAAAATATCAGGCCTCACTCCACAAGGGCCACGGCCACCACTACAGCCTTCCTGCGGGGAGTGGCTACCAAGGACATTTTAGAGGCTGCTACTTGGACCTCCATGCATACATTTGCCAAGCATTACAATCTACCTTTATACTCTAGATCCAGAGCAGGGTTTGCAACTGCAGTCCTGCAGGGGATCTTAACTACACCATCCTTTTCTTATTACCTCCACCCCCAGATTGGCTATGGTATTCTACCCATATGTTATGACTGCAGATGCATCCTTGAAGGACATAGTACAGTTTTGTACCTACCATAAATGTAGATGTCCGATAGGTATGCATCTGCAGTCAGGATTACGCTCCCTGCTTCCGCTCTGTGGTATTCCTAGGGTGCTTACCCCTCTTTAGCTAGCTGGGGGAATCTATTATGGTGTATTTGTTTGTTTATTCATGTATATAATTTGCAAATGTTTGGAACTTTCAGCATTTATCCAAATTTAGCCTTCCTAGAGGGCACCTGGCATCTGGGGCAAGAAAAACTGAGGAAAATGGCGTCGGCTGATGCTTTTATACCCCAGACGCTCTGACGTCGGGGAAAGTGCGACATCAGCCGAGGCCAGACCCAGACTTTGGAATCCGGCCGACCGAAGGGCTGCCTGAGGCAGGACAACCCATATGTTATGACTGCAGATGCATACCTATCGGACATCTACATTTATGGTAGGTACAAAACTGTACTTTTCGGCTATTTACACCATGGTAAACCTGTGCCTAAGGGCATTAGGTCTCATTCCACCAGAGCTGCAGCTACTTCGGCAGCCTTTCTCAGAGGAGTACCAACCAAAGACATTCTAGAGGGTGCTACTTGGAGTTCTGTTCACACCTTTACAAAGCATTAACCTTTACCTCTCTACTCTAAGGCCAGGGCAGGCTTTGCCACTGCAGTGCTGCAGGGCCTTATAGCCACACCTAATACTGTTTAGCTCCAGCCACCCAACCATAGCTTTGGGATTCTTCCCAAATGTAATGACTGTAAACGTGAAACACGAAGAACATAGTACAGTTGTGTACACTTACCATAAATGTAGATGTTAGAGTGTATTCACTCTTGCAGTCCAGGTTACCCTCCCGCCGTCCCCCTGTCATTCTACAGTTTTTTTCCTTCTCTGTCTTCTACAACCTATGTGGTGTATTTGCTTGTAGATGAAGGTCAAGTTTTTATTGCTGCATATATGTATGTATGTATATATATATATATATATATATATATATATATATATATATATATATATGTGTGTGTGTGTGTGTATATATATATATATATATATATATATATATATAAAATATATATATATAAAATATATATGTATGTGTGTGTATATATATATCTATATCTATATATATATATATATATATATATATATATATATGAAATGGAATACTGCTACCTTTTTGGTGGCAGCTGACATCGGGGGCAAGAAAAACTACAGAAAATGGAGTCGGCTGCATGTTTTATACCCCTCACGACCTGACGTCATGGAAGAGAGGACGGCAACTGACGGAGGACCCAAGACTTTGGAATTCAGGCCGACTGAGGGCAACCTGCCAGCAGATTACCCAAATGTAATGACTGCAACAGTGAATACACACTAACATGTACATTTATGGTAAGTGTACACAACTGTACTTTACTAATGGGTAAGTGACAAAGCACATAGACTTCCGACCCCTTGCACAGTCCAACTTATTCCCAAAATGAAAATCTGACTGTGTAAAATTC